>NC_088226.1:23213226-23253226 GCF_036934945.1 Oncorhynchus masou masou | reverse complement strand
TGTAGGTGTTGTTACACGTGGTCTGCCACTGCGAGGACAATCAACTGTCCATCCTGTCTCCCTGTAGCGCTGCCTTAGGTGTCTCACAGTACGGACATTGCAATTTATTGCCCTGGCCACATCTGCAGTCCTCATGCCTCCTTGCAGCATGCCTAAGGCACGTTCACGCAGATGAGCAGGGACCCTGGGCATCTTTCTTTGGTGTATTTCAGAGTCAGTAGAAAGGCCTCTTTAGTGTCCATAACTGTGACCTTATTTGCCTACCTTCTGTAGGCTGTTAGTGTCTTAACGACCGTTCCACAGGTGCATGTTCATTCATTGTTTATGGTTCATTGAATAAGCATGGGAAACAGTGTTTGAACCCTTTACAATGAAGATCTATGAAGTTATTTGGATTTTTACGAATTATCTTTGAAAGACAGGGTCTTGAAAATGAGTTTATAATTCAATCATGTTACCACGGTTTCCCAATTGGTATCATATTCATTTATTAATATCAATCAATTATTCAACTTTTATTGGGTTTTCCCACGCCGGACAGGTGTCATCATGGTTCCCCTCAGTCATTTGGGGTTTCCCCTACATGATGCTGGTAGTCCCTCCACATTATTTATTTACTAATAAAGTATCTGATATTGCACTAAGGATGCTACACTTTTACCTTTCTTAAAAAACTGTATACATCCAAATGGTCTCTGGGCTGCTCTGACACCAATGTAGCGACTCTTAGTTGTGGGATTTAATATTGACGATCGACCCCGGCCAAACCCTAACCCGGACGACGGTTGGGCCAATTGCATGATACATGTCACTGTATTTAAAGATGAACTCTGCCACTCCAAACAGGGCACCAGGTGAATCCCTGACCAGGTTTACCCCATCTGCGGGGGAGGAGGAAACAGAGTCAAATATGAATGAATAACGGATGAGTGAATTATTAATTCATCAATGGATGAGTGAATTAATCAATTAATAAATAATCAATGGAGGAATTCATGAATGAATGGACTAATTAATTAATGAATGTTCTCATGGAGATGCTCATTCAATTCTTTATAGGAAAGAGGATTAGTTATATTTTCTTCTACAATGTATAAGACCAGGCTTCCGTCTAGCATTTTCAAATGAAGAGGTTTGTGGGATGATTTAATCTGACGGTGTGGAAACTGGCAACTGATTTACAATGCAAGTGCTATTTGCCCTACAAAATGTTGGCATTCAGATAGTTATTTCTGGCCACCCGTGAGACTAAATGTAATTCCTGTCTATCTCTTCTCTTGCGTTGATATCACATGATAAGGTTAAACTCTGGTTATTTTGATACTTTCAAAGGTCGTGAACAGCCATTCTGAAAAGTACATTTCTCTCAAGACTAACTACCAGGAAGTTTGAAAAGACAGGCTGAGTGGGCGGGGAGCTTATATTCATTAGATCGCCTTGACTGTCAGCTCTTTCAAACACCTATGTCAAGCAACTTCGATGCAGTGTTGCAGTAAAATCGTCACAAGCAAATCTGGTAATACACAAAGCAACTCAAACATTGAAACTGCATTAATTATTTTTTAATTTTTTTAAATACATCTCCCGTTTGTCATGTTTCTTGTGATGCAGCTTACAGCAGCACTGATGGATGTGTTGACTTGACAACTGTTTTCGCTGCATAATATTTAGAAGTTTTCTCTTTTCAGGTTTAGAAGAAGTGACTGCTAAATGCTAACTCTCGTTCGTATTAGCTGGTAGCATAGCTAGCATACAGAAAACGGTGGTGGTTGTAAAAGTTGTTTTTAATTGTAATGCAGTTGATTGGTGATGATGACATGAACATGTATTGGGGTTGGCATACAAGCATTATACTCAGACTTTTACCTGAACAGTGTGTGAAAAACACATTTAAAACAACAGCCTAAATGTAGGCAAATTTTGCTGGGGGCAATGAGGAGATTTGGGATCTTCCCCCACGGCATCTTTTCCTCACACGTTTCCATGACATTTCCATTGTTTTAGTCAAGTTCCATTGACTGCTTAACCGCAGGAGGGGTTCATGAGACATGAGCACACCCTAAATGCAGGGGGGTGGCTCTAAATAATGCAGGTTTAACCATTCTCCTATTTGTTTAAAATGACATTTGTGGGCCTCCCGATTGGTGCAGCGGTCCAAGGCACTGCATCGCAGTGCTAGAGTTGTCACTACAGACCCGGGTTCGATCCCGGGCTGTATCACAACCAGCCGTGATTGGGAGGCCCATAGGGCGGCGCAAAATTGGCCCAGCGTAGTCCGGGCTAGGGGTGGGTTTGGCCGAGGGGGCTTTACCTGGCTCATCGCGCTCTAGCAACTCCTTGTGGCAACCTTTCCTTCATGACCTTGCCTCTGTAAATTGATTTGAATCACCTTGATCCCCTCTGTCGAAGACATTTGGACCTTCTTTCTTTATATTTTCAGTGGTATTGTTAACAAACATGCCCCCATAAAGGAAATGAGAATTTAAAACAGTTTCCAGCCCCTGGTTTGACCGTGATCTGGCAGAGTTACTCCACCTCAAGAAATACATTTGGCGAAAGGCTCGGCACACGCATACTCAGGCTGACTGGCTGTCGTTCAGGCAAATGAGAAATAAGTGCACTCAGACTAACCGTAAGGCTAAACTTACTTACTTTAAGGAGCAGTTCTCTCTCTGTGGGTCTAACCCCAAGAAGTTCTGGAAAATGGTGAAAGACCTGGAGAATAAACCCTCCTCACAGCTGCCATGTCTCTTAATGTTGATTATGTTGTTGTTACTGACAAGGAGCGCATGGCTGAACTATTTAATCACCACTTCATTAAGTCAGGACTGTACAAAATCAATGTGTGTTATTTCCTGACAATGGACTACGGAAAATGGACTACGGAAAACTCCACACAACAGATGTATGGAATGGGTCACAAGGTTAAGATTTGTATGAAAGATACTTATAATTCACAGCAGACAGATCTGCTGTAACAACAGTTTTCATTGTGTAGAGACTAGCGTCTGGCCCCCCAACTCCATACTAGAGCCATGTCTCCATGTATGGTCTATGGTACCACCATGTATGGTCTATGGTACCGTACAGAACAGAAACATTAACTCATGCTCTGGAATGCTCTTCTCATGCTCTTGTCAAATCACATCCCTCTCAACAAAAACACTTTCATAACTTTTCATATTACATGTACAACCCATAGAATGGAAACTTCAGCTATGTAGTGTGTGTACTTTCCATGTTACAGTATTTTGTTTATAACATTTTTAATGACATCACAAAATCATCGCCTCTGACCATTCCCCACGTTCTACATTTGAAAAATTGTTCCAGTATTCGCTTTTGAACATGTTAGAGTTTCAGTGGAAAAAAGGTCTGTTGAGACAAAGAACATTCCTTGGGTGAATTTCGAGAGCACAGGCATGGATCTTCTCCCTTGATTTACAACAGGATGTGAATTGTTTATCCCCACTAGTTCTTTCCTTCCCCCTCCACAGATGAGAGGGGTCTGATTGAAGTTATTCATTGCAAACCTGATCTGACCTATTTGGATTCTCGTGGACAGTCATGACAACAGTCCCAGACCATTATTCCTGCTCCACCAAACTTTACAGTTGGCACTATGCATTCAGGCAGGTAGAGCTCTCCTGGCATCCGACAAACCCAGATTTGTCCATCAGACTGCCAGATGGTGAAGCGTGATTCATCACTCCAGAGAATGCGTTTCCACTGCTCCAGAGTTGAATGGTGGTGAGCTTTACACCACTCCAACCGACGCTTGGCATTTGCACATGTTGATCCTAGGCTTGTGTGCGGCTGCTCGGCCATGGAAACCCATTTCATGAAGCTCCCAAATGTTGTTTTTTTGTGCTGATGTTGCTTCCCGAGGCAGTTTGGAACTCGGTAATGAGTGTTGCAACCGAGAACAGATGGTTTTTATGTGCTACATGCTTCAGCACTCAGTGGTCCCATTTCGTGAGCTTGTGTGGTCCTACCGCTGTGTGGCCTACCGCTGTTGCTCTTAGATGTTTCCACTTCACAATAGCATCACTTACAGTTGACCTGGGCAGCTAAAGCCCATGGCACAAATTTGTCAAACTGACTTGTTGGAAAAGTGGCATCCTATGACGGTGCAATGTTACAAGTCACTGAGCTCTTCAGTAAGGGGATTCTACTGCCAATGTTTGTCTATGGAGATTGCATGGCTGGGTGCTTGATGTTATACACTTGTTAGCAATGGGTGTGGCTGAAATAGCCGTATCCACTAATTAGAAGGGGTGTCCACATACTTTTGTTTATAGTGTAAATTTACAGTAGGTACAGTACAGTTTATATACAGTTTATTAGGTACACCCATCTAGTACCGAGTTGGACCCCCCTTTGCCTCCAGAACAGCCTGAATTATTCAGGGAATTCTACAAGGTGTCGGAAGCGTTGCACAGGGATATTAATCCATGCTGATGCGATGGCATCACGCAGTTGCTGCAGATTGGACAGTGGTCCATTCATGCTGGGAACAGCCCGTTTCATCTCATCCCAAAGACGCTCTATTGGGTTGAGGTTGGGAACTCGCTGTCATGTTCCAGGCAATGTTTTATCACTCCTCAATTGTCCAGTGTTGGTGATTGCAGGTCCACTGGAGCCACTTTGTTTTGTTTTTACGTGATAGAAGTGGTGCCCGGTGTGGTCGTCTGCTGCAATAGCCCATCCGAAACAAGGATCGACGAGTTGTGAGTTCCGAGATGCCGTTCTGCACACCACTATTGTACTGTGCCATTATTTGTCTGTTTTTGGCCCGCCTGTTAACCATTCTCATTCAACCTCTCTCATCAACAAGCTGTTGTCGCCCACAGGACTGCCGCTGACTAGATGTTTATGTTTGTCGCACCATTCTCGGTAAACTCCAGACATGGTCTTGCGTGAGAAGCAGAGGAGGACAGCCGTTTCTGAGATACTGGATCTGGCGCGCCTGGCACTGACTATCATACCACGCTCAGTCGCTTAGGTCCCTATTTTTGCCCATTCTGACATTCAATTGATCAGTAACTGAATGCCTCGATTGTAACGGATGTCGTCTGGAGATAGAGAGGAGGACCAAGGTGCAGCGTGGTAAGTGTTCATGTCTTTTTAATAAACAAACTGAACACTGGAACAAAACAATAAATGATGTGAACAAAACGAAACAGTACCGTGTGGCCCAAACACTCACACGGAAACAAACACCCACAAACCAAAAGTGAAACCCAGGCTACCTAAGTATGATTCTCAATCAGTGACAACAATTGACAGCTGCCTCTGATTGAGAACCATACTAGGCCGAACTCAAAAACCAACATAGACTGCCAACCCCAACTCACGCCCTGACCATATTAAAACAAAGACAAAAACAAAGGAACTAAGGTCAGAACGTGACATCGATGCCTATCTGCCTGCTTTATATAGCAAGCTATGGCCACGTGACTCACTGCCTGTAGGAATGATCAATTTTTGTGAACGGGGTGGTGTACCTAATAAACTGTCCGGTGAGTGTAGATATACAGGAGGTACAGTATACAGTATACAGTATAAATATATAGGTCTGGTTATCACTAGCTATGGCATTATGCTACAGAGTAGCCGTTCCATTAGTGTCTGCTGATGATCCCTATCTAATCTTTTCAGCTCTCTTTCTCCTACACACTCGTCCTTTTCTTTCATCTATCCCCCTCTACTAGAAATCACTCTCTCTCCCATTCTTTCTCTGTTTCTTTCTATTCCCATTCATCCTATTGCCCTCTACTGACCCCACAAAGCCACAAGGCCCGACCTTTCACCTCAGACTGACACACACACACACACACACACACACACACACACACACACACACACACACACACACACACACACACACACACACACACACACACACACACACACACACACACACACACACACACACACACACACACTATCCTACTGACTCCCTCCTCGACTCCCTGGGATAAGAATAGGTTCCATCAAGTTCACATGTGATTTGGCTTAACACAATTATATCCCTCCTTCTCTCCCATTACTCCTTCTCTCCTTTTCCCTGTATTCCCTGAGTGCTTTACGTGGGCCTATAAAGAGGAGGTAATTAACCGCGAAGGGCAGTTTTATTAATTAGCTTTTAACGAGAGATGAGTGAAGAGAGGAGAGAAGGGGAGAGGAGGAAAGGGGTTCAAGCTATCTTAAGGATATTGTTCGCTCTTGATATGGGAATAGACGGGATGGAATCGTTTCTGTCAGGAAATGCTTCACCTCTCCCTCTGTCTCTCTCATTCTTTCCATCTTTCTCTTTTTCTTCTTCTAGGGTGTGTTCATTTGCTTCTTTCATCTTTTTTTTGTCTGGGTTTGAGACAGTTCTCTATTCTCTTTCTCTTTTCTTCTTTCATTCCCTATCTCTCACTTTTTAGGTGTCTCTGTCCCTCTCTCTTTCTCTCTCTCTCTTTCTAGTCTCGTTTATACCTGGCGCTAATCTGGTGCCTGATCTTGTCCACTTTCGGATTTTCCCCACATTTTCAGATGTGTGTCTACACATTGTATTAAAATGTGTCTCTTATCCGTCCACTGTGTCCACATTTTGTGACCATTTCCTGGTCACTCCCTGTATGCAACTTATTTCACAGATATTCTTTCAAAATAATATTTATTTATTTAAATTCTTGATGTCATAAGGTGGCACACCTGCCAATTATTTCAGAGGACAGGAAAGGGATTTCTTAAATGGGTTCACTGTCCAGATCTGTCAATACTTGTAAGGGCATATCTACACTTGACACTTACATGCGACTTCTGAAATCAGAATTGATCGCATTGAAAAGACAGGTGGTTAGGGACGCAGCAGGTGGTTAGGGGCGCATTGTGTGGGGATAGCTCCTCAGTCTGGACGCAATCATGCTATCAAAAGTGCATACAGTGAGTGGCGTCATCAGCACTCCACCAACAAGTCTTCAGAAAACGTGTGTTTTGGGAGCGAGAGGCACCTTTTCATTATAACATTGTAGAAAATACTTCCCTAGCGTGTGAGGAAAGTATTTGCTGCTCTCATAAATATTAGCCAGCTAGTTAACATTGCGAAAAACAAACGTTTGTTTTGCTAGAGTTATGCTAACCGTTTTGCAATCCTTTAGCTTCGCTAGCTAGCTTGTTAGTTAGCTCACAAGCTAGCAACAGATAATCAAGTTGTTGTTGGGTTATAATCATATTTTGCCAGAATACATACCGGCATTTGAATATAGCGCGGGAAAAGGGTATCCTGACAGGGTGGACACATTTCATCGGAATTCCATATTCAAATGAGCATGATTATGGTGTTTGCATAGCTCTACTGTACAGTAATATACAACACCTACAGTGAAAAACGAAAACACTTGATTTAGAGTCAACTGGACTCACTTTCCATGGTGCTGACGCTGTTACACTTTCTCAGTGTAAGAAATGAACCACTGTAGTGTTACAGTAAATCATTTTGGGGTGTGGTTTTAACACTGTATGGTCTAAAGGCTCATTTGCATATTTCACAGGGTGCCTTTTCTTGTCAAGTGAATGGTAGAGTTACCGCCCATGACTATTTGTTAGTGACAGAGACATGGTTATTGAATTCTTTCCTTTTAAAGGCCTGTGGCTTTTACCAAGTGAGTACAAAGGCGAATGCTGTCATTAATATTTAACACTGAGTATAGCAAACGTTAGGAACACTTTCCTAATATTGAGTTGCCCTCCCCAAAAGTGTTGAAAGCGTTCCACAGGGATGCTGGCCCATGTTGACGCCAATGCTTCCCACAGTTGTGTCAAGTTAGCTGGTTGTCCTTTGGATGGTGGACCATTCATGATACACATGGTTGGGTAGGTTACTTTCTAAATGTAATTCATTACAGTTACTAGTTACCTGTCCAAAACTGTAATTGGTAATGTAACTTTTAGATTACCCAGATGGAGACAGTGTCAAAGTAACAAATGTTTATTATTAGAACAGGGGGCAGGCTATAACTTGAGTGACTGGAGTCTTTGACAATTTTATGGGCTTTCCCCTGACACCGCCTATTGTATAGGTCCTGGATGGCAGGAAGCTTGGCAGTGATGTACAGTACAGTGATGTACTGGGCCGTTCGCACTACCCTCTGTAGCCCCTTACGGTCAGAGGAAGAGCAGTTGCCATACCAGGCGGTGATGCAACTGGTCAGGATGTTCTCGATGGTGCAGCTGTAGAACCTTTTGAGGATCTGTGGACCCATGGCAATTTTTTCAGTCTCCTGAGGGGTAAAAGGTTTTGCCGTGGCCTCTTCACAACTGTCTTGGTATGTCTGGACCATGATGGTTCATTGGTGATGTGGACACCAAGGAACTTGAAACTCTTGACCCTTCTCCACTACAGCCCCGTCAATGTTAACGGGGGCCTGTTCGGCCCACCTTTTCCTGTAGTCCACAATCAGCTCCTTTGTCTTGCTCACATTGAGGTAGGTTTTTTTTTTGTCCAGGCACCCCACTGCCAGTTCTCATAAGGCTTTACTTTGATGGCCTAGTTTAACCCTAACACAGTGGTGTTTAGAAACTCCCGGTTTACAGGCCACATCAGGCCTGCAAGTCGAATTATGCTGGCTTGCAAAGTCATGTGTAATTCCTATTGGAATCCAGCATGAGTTTGGATATTCAACAGTTGTCGTTTTTATTCACCCGCAACCTGCCTTCAGAATGACTGTCAGGGTTAGGAAATTTGATAAGAAGACTTTACTAATAAATTGTATCTATCTTTGTGTGGCATAAGATCAATGTATCAATCAATTGATGTACATGCAAAAACACAGATATTAAAAACAATCCTAAAAAGATCTGCCTCCAGTATAGCATGCTGGGGAATATGATATTGATGGGCGTGGTTTTGATGGGACTGTTTTACTCTTCAAAGTGTAAAACAAAAATTCTGGTTATTAACAGCAACACTGGGGGTTCTTTTACACTCTTAAAGAGTGCATTTAACTCCTGAATCAACACTAGAAATGTCACACTGAAAAATCAACACTGGCCAATTTGCCATGTTGAAGGAGTGTGTGTGCTGTGTGTGTTTGTGTGTGCTGTGAGTGTGAGTATTTTCTCTCCCCCACAGCAGTACCCCTAGTCTTAAGGTGATTCATGCCCACTGTCGACGACCTGGTGTGAGCGCCTGTGGTGCTCGTCTGTGTGTGTGTCTCTATTCGTCTCTCTCTCTCTATTCTCTCCCTCCGTTTATTATTCATCCCTACCTGACTCCCTCCACCCTTTCCTCTCTCCCCCACCCCTCCTAATCTCCCACTGGTCTCGGCTATTTATTCATTACAATTGGGCCTGCTGACACACATACACACACACACACACACACATACAAGGTAGGGTGCAGAGTAGAATTCTTCATGCAGTACCGGTTAACAGGTCATCAAAGAACAATGACAACCGTTTCTTTTTTAAGGCGACAGAGAGAGAGAGAGAGAGAGGTAGATTTAAAAGCTTACCAACACGGCAGCTAAAAAGTAGGGGAATACAATATAGTGAAAGCCAGAGAGAGATGGATATCTTAAACCAGCAGCACACTGCACCGAGAAAGAGAGGGAGAGAAAGAGAACGAGATGGGGAGGAGAAAGGGGGAGACTGCAGCATTTTGTCAGTCCGCAATACCCCAGTGTGTCCTCTAGATGTCTCCTGTGTACCACAATGAAAGAGATGCAGGCAGAGATAAGGAGAGAGGCACTGTAGAGTGGGAGAGGGAGATGCAGATACTCTACAGTGCATAACAGCCAGCCACGTATGGTTGGGTAGATCTCTCTCTCTCTGTGTTCACTGTATTCACTGTGTCTCCCCAGAGGTACTCATATTTATATGTGGTATTCCATATCTGCGTACTTCCCCATTTGAATCCTCCTCCTCCTCTCCTCTCTTTCCTATTTCCTTCTTTCTATATTTGCTGTATTCCACCTCTTATTTTACTCTCACACATATCACATCTCTTCTCTTCCCTCTGTCTCTCTTCCTCTCTGGTAACCCCCCTCTCAGAACCAGTGTACGTTTCTCTCTCCTCCCTCTACTATAATCACACCTTCCAGCCCCTCTCCTTCTGTCTTACCTCCCGTTTTTCTTCTTCTCTGTCTGCATCTTTTTTCGCTTGCTTCGTACACTCTCATTCTCCTCGGCTTGCTTCTATCCTTGGCTCTATTCTGATGTTGTCGCATCCCATCATCTTACGCGCACACACACACACGCGCACACACACACACACACTCATACACAGCAAGGATTTTCCTGTTTTCCAGTAGAAGCCATTTTTTTCTCAATCAGCTCACCTCCCTCCTTCCCTGTCCCCCTCTCTCCCTCTCTCCCCCTCCCAGGGCAGTGTCAGTACTGATCCTAGTCTCTGGGTCATTAGTTCAGTTATTGTATTAACCTCTCTCCCAGGGCAGTGTCAGTACTGATCCTAGTTTCTGGGTCATTAGTTCAGTCATTGTATTAACCTCTCTCCCAGGGCAGTGTCAGTACTGATCCTAGTCTCTGGGTCATTAGTTCAGTTATTGTATTAACCTCTCTCCCAGGGCAGTGTCAGTACTGATCCTAGTCTCTGGGTCATTAGTTCAGTCATTGTATTAACCTCTCTCCCAGGGCAGTGTCAGTACTGATCCTAGTTTCTGGGTCATTAGTTCAGTCATTGTATTAACCTCTCTCCCAGGGCAGTGTCAGTACTGATCCTAGTCTCTGGGTCATTAGTTCAGTCATTGTATTAACCTCTCTCCCAGGGAAGTGTCAGTACTGATCCTAGTTTCTGGGTCATTAGTTCAGTCATTGTATTAACCTCTCTCCCAGTGCAGTGTCAGTACTGATCCTAGTCTCTGGGTCATTAGTTCAGTCATTGTATTAACCTCTCTCCCAGGGAAGTGTCAGTACTGATCTGGGTCTTCAGTCATTGTATTAACCTCTGTGGTCATTAGTTCAGTCATTGTATTAACCTCTCTCCCAGGGCAGTGTCAGTACTGATCCTAGTCTCTGGGTCATTAGTTCAGTCATTGTATTAACCTCTCTCCCAGGGCAGTGTCAGTACTGATCCTAGTTTCTGGGTCATTAGTTCAGTCATTGTATTAACCTCTCTCCCAGTGCAGTGTCAGTACTGATCCTAGTCTCTGGGTCATTAGTTCAGTTATTGTATTAACCTCTCTCCCAGGGCAGTGTCAGTACTGATCCTAGTCTCTGGGTCGTTAGTTCAGTCATTGTATTAACCTCTCTCCCAGGGCAGTGTCAGTACTGATCCTAGTCTCTGGGTCATTAGTTCAGTTATTGTATTAACCTCTCCCGACTGTGGGCTACTGTGTGTGTGTGTGTGTGTGTGTGTGTGTGTGTGTGTGTGTGTGTGTGTGTGTGTGTGTGTGTGTGTGTGTGTGTGTGTGATCCCTGTCTGCTCCTCTCTATCACTCTCATACAGTGCAGTCCTACGGACGCCCTTACTCGGCATGTTAGCTTAATTAATATTGTGTGTGTGCGTGCGTGCGTGCGTGTGTGTGAATGAGTGTACTACTATAGGTGTAACTGAATGTTTGTGATGTAGACCTGTAACCTTTTTGTAATGTTTAAGGTGGGTGCTGTCCGTGGTGCTGAAACCATATCCCACATCTACTATTAGTAAATTACATATTATTTGCCTCTTGCTTTGATCATAATCTCAGTATTCACGTTGATATGAACATGTTGTGATTTAATTTGTTATGGCAACACGTTTGTTGACTGGAACATGGTATGCTCTGAGAATGGTCTATTGACAGCAACATTGTTTTTAAAAATCTATTTAAAGGGGCAATCTGCAGTTGCTACATCCATATTTTGAGTTAATTATATACCAATTGATTCTTGAAGAACATAAGTTATAAATTCCTCATGAGCTTAGTTCAACTGTCGCAACCCATCAGAACCCAAAATATGATCTTGTTTTACTCCAATGTATGTGAACAATTTCATTGTAAACAAACACTGTATAGCCTTAAAACATGGTTAAACCATCCCTCGGCTGTTTACCGAAACAGTGGTGCATTGTTAGTTTTCTAACTGCAGATTGCCACTTTTTTTTAACATGTTATAATTTTAATATTTATGGCAACATGATGAAGGTATATACAGTTGAAGTCGGAAGTTTACATACACCTTAGCCAAATACATTTGAACTCAGTTTTTCACAATTCCTGACATTTAATCCCAGAAAAAATTCCCTGTTTTAGGTCAATTAGGATAACCGCTTTATTTTAAGAATGTGAAATGTCAGAATAATATAAGAGAGAATTATTTATTTCAGCCACATTCCCAGTGGGTAAGAAGTTTACATACACTCAATTAGTATTTGGTAGCATTGCCTTTAAATTGTTTAACTTGAGTCAAACGTTTCGGGTAGCCTTCCACAAGCTTCCCATAATAAGTTGGGTGAATTCTGGCCAATTCCTCCTGACAGAGCTGGTGTAACTGAATCAGGTTTGTAGGCCTCCTTGCTAGCACACACTTTTTCAGTTCTGGCCACAAATTTTCTATAGGATTGAGGTCAGGGCTTTGTGATGGCCACTCCAAATACTTGACTTTGTTGTCCTTAAGCCATTTTCCCACAACTTTGGGAGAATGCTTGGGGTCATTGTCCATTTGGAAGACCCATTTGCGACCAAGCTTTAACTTCCTGACTGATGTCTTGAGATGTTGCTTCAATATATCCACATAATTTTCCTGCCTCATGATGCCATCTATATTGTGAAGTAGAACAGTCCCTCCTGCAGCAAAGCACCCCCACAACATGACGCTGCCACCCTCGTGCTTCACGGTTGGGATGGTGTTCTCCAGCTTGCAAGTCTCCCCCTTTTTCCTCCAAACATAACGATGGTCATTATGGCCAAACCGTTCTATTTTTGTTTCATCAGACCAGAGGACATTTCTCTAAAAACTACGATCTTTATCCCCATGTGCAGTTGCCAACCGTAGTCTGACTTTTTTATGGTGGTTTTGGAGCAGTGGCTTCTTCCTTGCTGAGCGGCCTTTCAGGTTATGTCAATATAGGACTCGTTTTACTGTGGATATAGATACTTTTGTACCTGTTTCCTCCAGCATCTTTACAAGGTCTGTTGCTGTTGTTCTGGGATTGATTTGCACTTTTTGCACCAAAGTACGTTCATCTCTGGGCGACAGAATGTGTCTCGTTCCTGAGCGGTATGATGGTTGCATGGTGTTTATACTTGCATACTATTGTTTGTACAGATGAACGTGCTACATTTGGGCATTTGGAAATTGCTCCCAATAATGAACCAGACTTGTGGATTTCTACAATGTTTTTTTCTGAGGTCTAGGCTGATTTCTTTTGATTTGCCCATGATGTCAAGCAAAGAGTCACTGAGGTTGAAGGTAGGCCTTGAAATACATCCACAGGTACACCTCCAATTGACTCAAATTATGTCAATTAGCCTATCAGAAGCTTCTAAAGCGATGAAATAATTTTTTCTGGACTTTTCCAAGCTGTTTAAAGGCACAGTCAACTTAGTGTATGTAAACTTCTGACCCACTGGAATTGTGATATAATGAATTTTAAGTGAAATAATCTTTCTGTGAAAAATTGTTGGAAAAATGACTTGTGTCATGTACAAAGTAGATGTCCTAACCGACTTACCAAAACTATAGTTTGTTAACAAGAAATTTGTGGAGCGGTTGAAAAATGAGTTTTAATGACTCCAACCTTAGTGTATGTAAACATCCGACTGCAACTGTAGGTTATCTATTTGTTTCAAGAGAGAAAATGATATACATGTTGGTAACATAGTTGTTAATGTGGTAAACTGCATGTCGGTAAACTCAGAGAAGAGTATTGATGGCAGCATTGGATTTGTATGATCTATTAGAATGTGGAACATAGAAGAATCCAAGTGCAATGGAGATTCTTATTGAAACACCTGGGTGACGAGGCTATGATGAAGTATTTGGTCAAGCTTATTCGTTCAGTTTATTCATTTGTTGATAACGCCTACTGTGGTGTAATGCTCGTCCTCTTTTTCTGACGAGGAGTAAGAGAGATCAGACCAATGTGCAGCGTGGTAAGTGTCCATAATGATACTTTATTTACATGAACACTAAACTACAAAATAACAACGTGAATAACGGAAACAAACGAAACAGTCCTGTGTGGAAACAAACACTGACACGGAAAATAATCACCCACAACTCAAAAGAGAAACCAGGCTACCTAAGTATGGTTCTCAATCAGGGACAACGATTGACAGCTGCCTCTGATTGAGAACCATACCAGGCCAAACACAGAAATCCCAAAACATAGAAAAAGGAACATAGACAACCCACCCAACTCACGGCCTGACCATACTGAAACAAAGACATAACAAAAGAACTAAGGTCAGAACGTAACATGTGAATTCGGAAAGTATTCAGACCCCTTGACTTTTTCCACATTTCGTTAAGTTACAGCCTTATTGTCACGGCTTTTGTTGTGGGAAGGAGGAGCGGACCAAAATGCAGCGTAGTTGTGATTCATTTTATTTAATACGGAAACTATACACGACAAACTAACAAAATAACAAACGTACGAAAACCGAAACAGCCCTATCTGGTGCAAAACACAGAGACAGGAACAATCACCCACAAACACACAGTGAAACCCAGGCTACCTAAATATGGTTCCCAATCAGAGACAATGACTAACACCTGCCCCTGATTGAGAAGCATATCAGGCCAAACACAGAAATAGACAAACAAGACATCCAACATAGCATGCCCACTCAGATCACACCCTGACCAATCAAAACATAGAAACATACAAAGTAAACTATGGCCAGGGCGTGACAGTACCCCCCCCCAGGTGCGGACTCCGGCCGCAAAACCTGAACCTATCGAGGAGGGTCTGGGTGGGCATCTGTCCGTGGTGGCGGCTCTGGTGCTGGACGTGGCCCCCACTTCACCGCAGTCTTCCCCCACCTTGTCCGCTTCCGTGACCTCCCAGCCACGGCAACCCTACTTAACAACACGGGACAGAGGGGCAGCTCGGGACAGAGGGGCTCTTCAGACTCCGGCAGCAGCGCCGGACAGGCGGGAGACCCCAGGCTGGAAGAGTCTGGCTGACTGGCAGATCTGGAAGAGTCTGGCTGACTGGCAGATCTGGAAGAATCTGGCTGACTGGCGGATCTGGAAGAGTCTGGCTGACTTGCGGATCTGGAAGAGTCTGGCTGACTGGCAGATCTGGAAGAGTCTGGCTGATTGGCAGATCTGGAAGAGTCTGGCTGACTGGCAGATCTGGAAGCGTCTGGCTGACTGGCAGATCTGGAAGAGTCTGGCTGACTGGCACATCTGGAAGAGTCTGGCTGACTGGCGGATCTGGAAGAGTCTGGCTGACTGGCAGATCTGGAAGATTCTGGCTGACTGGTGGATCCTGGCAGATTGACGGCTCTGGCTGCTCTATGCTGACTGGCAGCTCTGGCTGCTTCATGCTGACTGGCAGCTCTGGCTGCTTCATGCTGACTGGCGGCTCTGGCTGCTTCATGCTGACTGGCGGCTCTGGCTGCTTCATGCTGACTGGCGGCTCTGGCTGCTCCATGCAGATTGGCAGCTCTGGCGGCTTCTTGCAGACTGGCTGCTCTGGCTGCTCCATGCAGACTGGCAGCTCTGGCAGCTCCTTGCAGACTGGCAGCTTCTTGCAGACTGGCAGCTCCTTGCAGACTGGCAGCTCCTTGCAGACTGGCAGCTCCATGCAGACTGGCAGCTCCATGCAGACTGGCTGCTCCATGCAGACTGGCAGTTCCGGCTGCTCCATGCAGACTGACAGCCTGGCTGTTCCATGAAGACTGACAGCTCTGGCTGCTCCATGCAGACTGACAGCTCTGGCTGCTCCATGCAGGCTGGCAGCTCTGGCTGCTCCATGCAGACTGGCAGCTCTGGCAGCTCCATGCAGACTGGCTGCTCCATGCAGACTGGCAGTTCCGGCTGCTCCATGCAGACTGACAGCTCTGGCTGTTCCATGAAGACTGACAGCTCTGGCTGCTCCATGCAGACTGACAGCTCTGGCTGCTCCATGCAGACTGGCAGCTCTGGCTGCTCCATGCAGGCTGGCAGCTCTGGCTGCGCTAAACAGGCAGGAGACTCCGGCAACGCTGTAGAGGCGGAAGGCTCTGGCAGCGCTGCACAGGCGGGAGACTCTGTCAGCGCTGTAGAGGAGGAAGGCTCTGACTGCGCTGAACAGGCGGGAGACTCCGGCAGCGCAGGAGAGGAGGAAGGCTCCGGCAGCGCAGGAGAGGAGGAAGGCTCCGGCAGCGCTGGAGAGGCGAGGCGCACTGTAGGCCTGATGAGTGGTGCTGGCACTGGTGGTACTGGGCCGAGGACACGCACAGGAAGCCTGGTGCGGGAAGCTGCCATCGGAGGGCTGGTGTGTGGAGGTGGCACAGGATGGGCTAGACCGTGAAGGCGTACTGGAGATCTTGAAAGCAGTGCTGGCACAGGACATGCAAGGCTAGGGAGGTGCACAGGAGGCCTGGTGCGTGAGGCTGGCACCAACTTCACCAGCCGACTAGCACGTACCTCAGGACGAGTATGGAGCGCTGACCCAGGTGTCATCAAGTCCCCGACACGCTCCATCGGGCAAATTCCATATTTAAAGCACCAACACAGCAACTCCCTCATTACTCTCTCCTCCAATTTCCCCATTAACTCCTTCACAGTCTCTGTTTCGCTCACCTCCAACACCGGCTCTGGTTCTGGTCTCCACCTTTGCTCCTCACGATAAACAGGGAGAGTGGGCTCAGGTCTGACTCCTGACTCTGCCACACGCTCCCTGAGCCCCCCCCCCAATAAATTTTTGGGGCTGGCTCTCGGGCTTCCATCCGCTTCGCAGTGCTGCCTCCTCATACCGGCGCCTCTCCGCTTTCGTCGCCTCCAGTTCTTCCTTGGGGTGGCGATATTCTCCAGGCTGAGCCCAGGGTCCTTCTCCGTCTAATTCGTCCTCCCATGTCCATTCCTTCTTTTGTTGCTCCTGCTGTTTCTTTTGCCTGTTACCACGCCGCTTGGTCCTGTTGTGGTGGGTGATTCTGTCACGGCTTTCGTTGTGGGAAGGAGGAGCGGACCAAAATGCAGCGTAGTTCTGATTCATTTTATTTAATACGGAAACTATACACGACAAACTAACAAAATAACAAACGTACGAAAACCGAAACAGCCCTATCTGGTGCAAAACACAGAGACAGGAACAATCACCCACAAACACACAGTGAAACCCAGGCTACCTAAATATGGTTCCCAATCAGAGACAATGACTAACACCTGCCCCTGATTGAGAACCATATCAGGCCAAACACAGAAATAGACAAACAAGACATCCAACATAGAATGCCCACTCAGATCACACCCTGACCAATCAAAACATAGAAACATACAAAGTAAACTATGGCCAGGGCGTGACACTTATTTTAAAATGGATTACATTTATTTTTGCCTCATCAATCTACACACAATACTCCATGATGACAACGTGAAAACAGGTTTGTACAATTTTTTGATAATTTATTAATTATAAAAAACAGAAATTCCTTATTTACATAAGTATTCAGACCCTTTGGTATGAGGCTTGAAATTGAGCTCAGGTGCATCCTGTTTCCATTAATCATCTTTGAGATGTCTCTACAACTTGGTTGGAGTCCACCCGTGGTAAATTCAATAGATTGGTCATGATTTGGAAAGGTACACTGGTCTATATAAAGGTCCCAGAATTGACAGTGCATGTCAGAGCAAAAAAAACAAGCCATCAGGTCGAATGTGTCGAGACACAGATTTGGGAAGGGAAGGGTACCAAAACAATTATGCAGCATTGAATGTCCCCAAGAACACAGTGGCCTCCATCATTCTTAAATGGAAGACGTTTGGAACCACGAAAAGTCTTACTTTCAATCACAACACAGTGCCTGGCTGCAACAGTGCATTGTGAGTGATGTCAGCAGCAGGCGCTGAGTTCGTGCACAGGAAGCAGCAGGCCAGCAGCAATTTCAGCAAATTGCAAATCATTGTTGGCTGACTGCAGCAGCATTAGCACGGGTTCGATGAGCCAAACCCAATGAATATAGTTGGTCACGAATGTTTGATCTTGAACAGAACTTACAACATCAATCAACATGCCTCAATCAAAATTGTACAGCAAAAAGTACAGAAAAGAGTGGGACTCTGTACCTGAACAAATGTCAAATCATATTTTTCCTGTGATGCCAAGTCAATTTGAGTAACGTTATTGTGTATTCTATGTAATGACGCAGTTTTACGTTACCACGCAATGACATCACAACGTCATTTAGCAACTTTTAGCAACAAATCAACCTGCCTCTAGCAACTTACCCTGAAAATTAGTTGGCAACACTGCTGAAAATATATGTGCAGCGACGCTCCCCATCCAACCTGACAGAGCTTGAGCGGATCTGCGGAGAAGAATGGAAGAAACTCCCCAAATACAGGTGTGTCAAGCTTGTAGCGTCATACCCAGGAAGACTCTAGGCTGTAATCAAAGGTGCTTCAACAAAGTACTGAGTAAAGTGTCTGAATACTTATGTAAATGTGATATTTACATTAAAAAATATATATTTATAAAAACTGTTTGCTTTATCACTATGAGGTAGTGATGAGGGGGGATAATTAAATCAATTTTAGTATAAGGCTGTAACGTAACAAAATTTGGGAACAGTCAAGGGGTCTGAATACTTTCCAAATGCACTGTATAACATGGGTCACCAACCTTTTATAGCATGAGAGCTACTTGAATGAAACATGTCGCGAGCTACACATTTTTTTCTAGCTTTCGGCACATTCTTTTCCTCTCCTCTCCCCTGCAAATCTTCCCCGGGTCCAAAGTGTACAAAAGAAAGTAGTGCACTGCACTGTTTTCTGTCACTATACCTGGTAAAATAATAGTTAATAATCCGTTTTTTTCCTCTAAATTATGTTTAATATTTTTCCAAATGATGTTTTCTCATTTTTATTTTTCCTGGTTTTAGATGTATTTTTCACTCTCAAAATTACAATTGTTCATAGAGAAACAACGAAATGTGATGTTCTGAGTCCATGTCAATGTTTAAATCACATCAGAATACCTTTTAGGGGGTTGCCTGGAACAAGACTAGCACATTTAGATTTTTGATTGTAATTCCCCTTTAATTGCGCATCTGGCCCTTTTTAATTGCATATCATTTCAAGGCAAAGTTTGCAAATAACAATCGACACAAATTATATACTTACTCATGATATACTTCTGCCAGGTAAGCATACTTTGGAGTTAACATTTAAATGAGAAGGTTTTGGGGAAATTATTTCTGTCGACCCACAAATGGTTATCACATCAAATGGATGTAGACAAACGTGCGCACCACACAGACATGCGGGCAATATTGCTGTTCAATTAATTGGCAGATATTGTGTTAGGTTTGACTTTTTAAGCTTAATAGTGGCTAACCACTATAATGTCAATGTTGTGTTGATTAAATAGTACCTGAGCGCTTGCGGTGTAACACGTGAAAATTCCATCTATTTTCAGAATTGTTGGTGAGCTACAAGCTACTGGTAGCTCGCGATCCATCTGTCGGAGACCCCTGATCAACAACGTTGGTGTTTACATTGATAAGCGCTTTCTGATGTAGTAATTAGCTGTTAGGGTAGCCTAATGGTTTTTGGAGACATTGCAACAACAGACACATTTGTATTTTATTTATCGAACCTTTATTTAACTAGGCAAGTCAGTTAAAGAACAAATTGTGATTTACAATGACGGCCTACCCCGGCCAAACCCTAACCTGGACGACGCTGGGCCAATTGTGCGCCGCCCTATGGGACTCCCAATCACGGCCGGTTGTGATTCAGCCTGGAATCGAACCACACCTCTAGCACTGAGATGCAGTGCCTCAGAACGCTGCCCCATTCGGGAGCCCCCATAAAGGGCATGGGGTATTATCTGAAATGTACTCCGTCATTACAGTAACGTTCCAGCAGAAACATAAATCACAGTAAATCTCGCCCTCGGGCTTCCTTCCTTTTCTCGCTCTATTTTTTTTTCCTTCTAAATTTCCGTCCTTGTCCGGAAAAACCCGAAGGTGTCACGTGTTTTCACTGACGCGCGGTATGCACGCTGTCCATGGTGATGAAACGGACAACCACTCCAATCATCTACAATGCAGTTATTTATTCAAATATTATGTGTGCTGACCATTGGTGACTGTTTGTATACCGCAAATTAAATGTCATCATTGTAGAATAGTTTACTTTTATTTTTGTATCAATTTCTCCATGTCATGTTTCCTTCAAATTCCTCAATTTTCACATTTAATTATGACAGATATGAAAACCCCTTCCCCAAAACAAAATATGACTGTCCCTCCCATACACACTTTTAATCTACAAATTTTACTTTGAGGTTTGTAGCCCCCCTCCCCTCTCTCTCCCTCTCTCGCCTTCTCTCTCTCTGCCTGTGGTTCCCTCCTTCCTCTCGGGGGGACTGTGGTCCGGTCCGTGGCAGTTTGCCTGGACTTAATGAAGCGATAGCATGAGGTAGCGGCACAGAGGACATCTGGAGAGGAGGGGAGTGTGTGTGTGTGTGTGGGGGGGGGGGGCTTTCAACTCAGAGATGGAGAGAGGAGAGGAGGAGGGGGGTTTCAAACAGCACCGCCAGCAAAGTAACAGTCCTGTGGAAGTGAATAGCCAAAAAACAAGAGAACAGACAGGGAAAGAGAGAGAGAGAGAGAGAGAGAGAGAGAGAGAGAGAGAGAGGGAGAGAGATGGAGAGGCAGGGATGGAGGAGAAGGACATACAGAGGGGAGAGGAGGAAAGGAGAGATATGGGTGTGTGAAAGAAATAGGGATGGAGGTAGTAAATGTGATGAGTGCAGTACCTTTACTGAGATGGTGGAAACAGAGATGGAAAGATAGAGAGAGAGAGGGGGGGAGGGAGAGAGCATGGGAAGGGCAGGAACATAAAGGAATGGTAAGAGGAGAAAGCGAGGGAAGGAAGGAAAGCAGAGAACCGTTAAGAAGACGGGTTCTAATTCGCCAAGTGAAATCTGATTATTTTATGCGGAACACGAGTGAGCCAGGGGAGGGAAGGAAGGAGGAGAGAAAGAGGGAGAGGGGAAGAGGAGTAGGAGAGAAGAGAGCAGAGCTGAAGTGGATGGATTACTTTGAGTAGGTAAAGGACAAAATGTGACTACGGTAGAGTGACAGGGCCATTCAGAAAGCGCGGGAGAGAGAGAGAGAGTAGAGAGAGATTGGAGAGATAGAGAGAGAGAGAGAGAGAGAGAGAGAGAGAGAGAGAGAGAGAGAGAGAGAGAGAGAGAGAGAGAGAGAGAGAGAGAGGGAGCCTCATTCTTGTTTTCACTGCAGCAAAAGATCATTCACTTTTCCAGCATGGACCCGGTCCCCGCTCGCAGTGCGGCTCTACGACTGTGTGTGCGTGCATGTGTGAGAGAGAGAGTGTGTGTGTGTGCAGATACAGATCCACGTAGTTGTGTGTTAACCCTCCATGTGTGTTATTAACTCCCTCCTCTGAATCTCTCTCTCCATCCAGACTAATATCACTCCAAACTCTCTGTAGCATATCGCCGTTCAGTAAAGGGCACATACACTGTATAGTGGGATAATGCCTAGACGAATTTCTGGAACTCAAAGTCGTTTGCTTCTTTCTCGCGTTCTTTCGTCGACCCCCGTCTCTCATCTCCTACTCTCGTCTCTTTTCTTCATCTTCTCTCCTTCATCCCCTCTGATCTGCAAGAGCAGGAATAGTGAAAGACAGTCCTCCTGTAGGCTTTACTAGTGTGCTTCCCTTCATCCTCTCGTTACAGATCAGTACAGATGAAGGAAGGAAGGGAGACTATTGAGATGCACCCCTCGTTGTACAAGGGCACTGCATAGCCTACTACAGTACACACACACACACACACACACACACACACACACATACACACTGACTCTGCAAACACAGCGACGATATGAATAGGGCTCTGCTTACATACTACAACAGAAGTGTATCAGCTATATGAAGAGTTGCAGTAAGGAGACCCTGTGCTTGTATGTGAAGGTGCTGTAATAGCTACACACCAACGACTACACCAAAGGAGGAATGTAGCCACATGATAAACTAATCCAGTGTAATCAATGGCATTGCATCGCCGCAGTAAGGGTTAATACAGTATCATCAGAATGTACTCAATCGACGACACGGCACGTTAGCCTTGCACTGAGCATGAGAGAGGGAGAGAAGAATAGAGAAGGGAAGAACAGAGGAGAGAGAGGGGAGGGAGAGGAGAGTGAAAAGGAAGAGGGAGAGAGATGGGTGAGAAAGAGGGAGAGAGGGGAAGAGTGAGTGCGCGAGAGAGATGAGAGTGAGAGAGAGAGGAGAGCGAGAGGAGAGTGAGAGAGAGAGAGAGGAGAGCGAGAGAGAGAGGAGAGCGAGAGAGAGGAGAGCGAGTGAGAGAGGAGAGCGAGAGAGAGAGGAGAGCGAGAGAGAGGAGAGCGAGAGAGAGGAGAGCGAGAGAGAGGAGAGCGAGGAGAGCGAGAGAGAGGAGAGCGAGAGAGAGGAGAGTGAGAGAGAGGAGTGAGAGAGAGGAGAGCAAGAGAGAGAGGAGAGCGAGAGAGAGAGAGAGAGAGAGAGAGAGGAGAGCAAGAGAAAGAGAGAGGAGAGCAAGAGAGAGATGAGAGAAAGAGGTAGAGAGAACAGGGTGCATTAATGGTCTGCAGTCTTTTCTCCCCATTTTGTGCAGCTCAGCAAATAATCGTTCTGCCTCTAGCTCTCCTCTCCCCCTCCTCGCGCTCTCCCTCTCTCTTTCCCAATCCACTCTCCCCTCTCTCCCATTGGATAAGCCTGAAACTTGGAGAGAGCGAGAGAAGGAGGGATGGAGAGAGAGAGAGACGGAGGGAGGGGGCGTGAAACACTGTCATATTCATCTCACTCCTCTCTAATTGAAGAAAGTGTTTTAGTGAAATGGAAGGCAGGAGGACGGGAAGAGTGGGTCCATGCAGGGGGGAGAGAAAGAGAGAGGGGGGCGAGAATAAAGAGAAGAGAGGGACCCATTCGTTATGTAATATCACATTAAAACGTTACCTCTCCCCAATTCAACATTGCCCTACTGGTGTGTCTGTGTCACTATTCCTCACCTTGTCCACTACAGACCGAGCACTAACGATAACACATGGTTTCTCATGCAGTGCCCCTTATGTCCTGCTCCATCTCATCAGTGTCTAGTCACCTGCTGTCACTATAGTAACCTGCACCTCCTAACATCCCCTCACCTGTCTCAGGTTCATTTGCTGTTGTCAACTAGCCTACAGAATTGGTGAATTGGCCTGTTAATTAGCTGTGGTTTCAGTCACTATTGGGTGAATTGTTTCTCTAACTAGCCTGTAGGTTTAGGTGTATTTACAGTACCAGTCAAAAGTTTGGACACACGTACTCATTAAAGGGTTTCTTTATTTTTACTATTTTCTACATTGTAGAATAATAGGGAAGACATCACAACTATGAAATAACACATATGGAATCATGTAGTAATCAAAAAAGTGCTGAACAAATCAAAATATATTTTATATTTGAGATTCTTCAAAGTAGCCACCATTTGCCTTGATGACAGCTGTGCACACTCTTGGCATTCTCTCAACCAGCTTCATGAGCTAGTCACCTGGAATGTTTTTTAATAAACAGGTGTGCCTTGTTAAAAGTTCATTTGTGGAATTTCATTCCTTCTTAATGCGTTTGATCCAATCAGCTGTGTTGTGACAAGTTAGGGGTGGTATACAGAAGATAGCCCTATTAGGTAAAAGACCAAGTCCATATTATGGCAAGAACAGCTCAAATAAGCAAAGAGAAATGAAAGTCCATCATTACTTTAAGTCATGAAGGTCAGTCAATCTGGAAGATTTCAAGAACTTTTAAAGTTTCTTCAAGTGCAGTCGCAAAAACCATCAAGCACTATGATGAAACTGCCTCTCTTGAGGACCGCCACAGGAAGGGAAGACCCAGAGTTACCTCTGCTGCAGAGGATAAGTTCATTAGAGTTACCAGCCTCAGAAATTGCAGCCAAAAAAATGCTTCACAGAGTTCACATCGCAGACAAACCTCAACATCAACTGTTCAGAGGAGACCGCGTGAATCAGGCCTTCATGGTCAAATTGCTGCAAAGAAACCACTACTAAAGGACACCAATGAGAAGAAAAGACTTGCTTAGGCCAAGAAACACGCGCAATGGACAGTAGACCGGTGAAAATCTGTCCTCTGGTCTGATGAGTCCAATTTTGAGATTTTTGGTTCCAACAGCAAGTCTTTGTGAGATGCAGAGTAGGTGAACGGATGATCTCTGCATGTGTGGTTCCCACCATGAAGCATGGAGGAAGAGATGTGATGATGTGGCGGTGCTTTGCTGGAGACAGTGTTGTGATTTATTTACAATTCAAGGCACACTTAACCAGCATGGCCACCACAGCATTCTGCAACAATACGCCATCCCATCTGGTTTGTGGGAGTATTATTTTGTTTTCAACAGGACAATGGCCCAATGCACCTCGAGGCTGGGCGGCAGGCAGCCTAGTGGTTAGAGCGTTGGGCCAGTAACCGAAAGGTTACTGGATTGAATCCCTGAGCTGACAAGGTAAAAATATGTTGTTCTGCCCATGAACAATGACACCCCAGTAGGCCATCATTGTAAATAAGAATTTGTTCTAAACTGAGTAGCCTAGTTAAAGAAAGTTTACATTTTAAAAAAATATTAAAAGGGGCTATTTTACCAAGAAAGAGGGTGATGGAGTGCTGCATCAGAGGACCTGGCCTCCACAATCATCTGACCTCAACCCAATTGAGATGATTTGGGATTAGTTGGGCCACAGAGTGAAGGAAAGGCAGCCAACAAGTGCTCAGCCTATGTGGGAACTCTTTCAAGACTGTTGGAAAAGGATTCCAGGTGAAGCTGGTTAAGAGTGTGCAAAGCTGTCATCAAGGCAAAGGGTTTTTCTTTATTTTTATTTTGAAGAATCTCTAATATTTTGATTTATTTAACACTTGTTTGGTTACTACATGATTCAATGTGTGTTATTTCATAGTTTTGATGTCTTCACTATTATTCTACAATGTAGAAAACAGTCAAAATAAAGAAAAACCCTTGAATGAGTAGGTGTGTCAACTTTTGGACTGGTACTGTATGTATGGGGCACAAATTGTCTATGATCTATTTATATTTCAAAAATTTGACCCTCATCTGTAGATTTGACCGTCATGTTAAAAAATCAACACCATACTCAACCCTTTTCCACTCAATATTCGACCCCTCTCTATTTCCCTCTCCACAGACTCCTCCTCCCCCCCCCCCTTGTGTTCTATCTCTTTTCCTCTCCCACCCCTTTCTCCTATGCTCAGTTCAGTGTCAGTCTCCTCTTTCAAAGGACGCAAGGGTGGGAACAAGTCGCCCAACAAAGCATGTTACAGTGCAGACATGACTTGTCCGCCAGACAGCGAGAAAATCGTAATAAACTGCGGAGGGGTGCGACACGAGACTTACCGCAGCACCCTCAAAACTTTGCCCGGTACCCGCTTATCTTGGCTTACCGATCCGGACGCGTTTAGCAACTTCGACTATGACCCCAAAATCGACGAGTTCTTCTTCGACCGCCACCCTGGCACATTCACATTCATCCTCAACTACTACCGCACAGGCAAGCTTCACTGTCCCAACGATGTGTGCGGCCCATTGTTCGAGGAGGAGCTCGCCTTCTGGGGCATCGACGAGACGGACGTGGAGGCGTGCTGCTGGATGAACTACCGTCAACACAGGGATGCCGAAGAGGCGCTGGACAGCTTCGAGCAGCCCGAGCCAGAGGAGCCGGAAGACGACCTGGAGCTGACTGCGGACGGAGAGCTCAAGAGGCTGTGCCTGCATGAAGACGGGCGCAAGAGGAGCTGGTGGAGTGTGTGGCAACCCTATTTCTGGAATCTTTTTGAGGATCCATATTCTTCCAAGAATGCCAAGGTGAGTCCTCCCTCCAGCACGATACATGCTGTTGCGATGCTTGTATTGCGCTCTCTCTCTCTCGCGCGCGCGCTCTCCCTCTCACACTCGTCATGTCACTTCCTCTTTAAAAAATGTTGCGGTCCCACAGAGGTCTATTGCAGGTGCACAGGAATGTTAAAGTGTATTTAGAAGAGGGAGATCCTGCTGAGCCTAATGCTTATTTGGGCTATATATTCACTATCCCTGATGTATTTTATAATGGACGTCGTGTGTACAGACTGCAGTCAATGAAAGTTAGCTGCTATGTCCAAAGTTAATACGATGATGAGGGAGGGTGTGTTCATTGTGTTTCTGTCAGAATGACGGTGATGTTCGTTTTGATAGTGAAGGGAAATGAGTTCGAAGAAAAAAAACTGACTGTCATAAACATCGGTTAGGGATTTCCAACAAGCAGCCAACTCAGACAAGTGCTGGTGTACTTAGAAATTGTGACCGGTTGGAAATTGACTGTTGTGGTCCAGAGTGCGTTATTTTCTCTATTTTTGTCTAAATTATTCTATGTAGCACCCCCGTACGCTATTACAGTTGTGTGGGGAGACCCTCTCCCATGTACCTCGTTCCCTCTCACGCAGTCACTTGGTCGGTCCTCCATTCCTATACGCTTCTCACCTCGTCCCTCTATCCTTCTCCATTTTTACGCATTATTTCCCCGTTACCACTGCGTCTCGAGCGTACTGCATCCCCCCCCCCACACACACACACGCGCACACACTTTCCCACGCTTGATTAAATTGTCGTTCTTTGTGGACCTCTAGTGCCGACTCCGTCGTTGTCGTCGAGTGCATCACTCATTCTCGATTAGCGCATTGTCTCCTCGCGCACTCTCTCGTCTTCCACATTGTTCACTCCCCTGTTGCGCATCTCTCTCTTTCTCCTTGCCTTTCACTCTCTCATCCCACTTTCACCCTCTTGATCTCATCTTCATTTATCTCCTCACATTAATAACTTTTTCGTTTTAACAAGCCTTCTCGTGCTGCGTCCCCCCCAGACTATAGGCTACCTGCGTTTTGCGCACCCTGGCCGCGATTTTGGCGCATTTTAAGCAGCTAGTTTTGTAAACTACACTGGTGTCCACTTAGCTAACACAAGTAAAGTTAAAACCGAAATAAATGGATCATTAATGAATGGAACCATTGTCATGTTTGTGCCCACCACAGAAATTACTTCATTAACTCACCACTTTTCATTCTAATCTAGACCTAAACCTTTGACCATGCTCTCCTGCTGTTTAACCAACCTACCTGTTTGACCAACCAACCTGTTTGACCAACCTACCTGTTTGACCAACCTACCTGTTTGAACAACCTACCCATCACCAACCTACCTGTTTGACCAACCTACCTGTTTGACCAAGCTACCCGTCACCAACCTACCTGTTTGACCAACCTACCTGTTTGACAAACCTACCTGTTTGACCAACCTACCTGTTTGACCAACCTACCCATCACCAACCTACCTGTTTGACCAACCTACCCGTCACCAACCTACCTGTTTGACCAACCTACCTGTTTGACCAAGCTACCCGTCACCAACCTACCTGTTTGACCAACCTACCTGTTTGACCAACCTACCTGTTTGACCAACCTACCCGTCACCAACCTACCTGTTTGACCAACCTACCTGTTTGACCAACCTACCCGTCACCAACCTACCTGTTTGACCAACCTACCTGTTTGACCAAGCTACCCGTCCCCAACCTACCTGTTTGACCAACCTACCTGTTTGACCAACCTACCGGTTTGACCAACCTACCTGTTTGACCAACCTACCCGTCACCAACCTATCTGTTTGACCAACCTACCTGTTTGACCAAGCTACCCGTCACCAACCTACCTGTTTGACCAACCTACCTGTTTGACCAACCTACCTGTTTGACCAACCTACCCGTCACCAACCCACCCGTTTGACCAACCTACCTGGTTGACCAACCTACCTGTTTGACCAACCTACCCATCACCAACCTACCTGTAACCATTGAACTTGTCCTTCCTGCCAATCAACGTCTCCACCTTGTCTACCGCAGTCTCAATCTATACAAGTGAATGGTTATTTTAGGCTTAGTTAGTTTAGGGTTTTTGTTGCCAACCAACATTATGAATGAAAGCTTTCCTTGCCTCTATATGTTGATTGACCAATTGTCAACAGTTGCCTATCTCATTTTGCTTGTGGTGACATACACTAATGGAAAATTGTAAATGTGTACAGTAATTGTGTATTATCAACAGTAAAATACTTTAAAATGTTTTACTGCAGCACAACGTAAATTATGGGCATTGTGGGAAATTTTGTGAGATGGAAAAAATTGCTCTATTTAGAATGGCACTGTAATTCCAATATTTGTTGAGGATATATTTGTTGCACCCGTGAGTGAGAATGCTGTACCAATTTCACTTGTATGTAGTTATAGTGCCCCTTCAACTTAAAGTGTATAAGGGAGTGGCAGCAAGTCTTAAACCCTAATGTTTGAGCATTTTGCCATGTCCTGTAGTCAGTGACAGTTTGGAAGCCTCTAGAAGTGCAAGTGATATAAAACGCAAAATATTCATTAATATACTGTAATGTTTGTAAACACTTTACCTAGCAGCCAAACTGCTTGCACCAATCCCTTGTAATTACAGTAAATGTAATTACAGTAAAATACTGTGAAATACAAACCCTTAAACTCGTTTAATTTTTTCATTAATTTATTCACTCCGATTACAGTAGCATTACCTTTTTAAAAGTACAAGACAGTGAATTTTACGGTATTGTACTGTGTGTCATTACACAGTACTTACTTTGATACTGTGTACTGTAAAATTAAATACAACATTTTACTTGCCGCTGAGCGGCCTGTTAGATACTGACAAATTTACGGTAAGCCCTTTACAGTGTAGGCCTAGTCAGTGTATGTGAAATGCCAGCGATGAAGGTGACACACAGTAGCCCTATGTCACATGTGGCCCTGTAGGTATGACGCCCCAGCGGTTGGTTATTCCCCTTCCATAAACATTCATCCCTTCAACATGACAAACCATATTATAGCCCATTTATCTTCAGTATGGTGGCCTTTGGATTGAAGGCTATCCACTTTTTTCCTTCGTGGTGATAGGCTATCTGTGTGTGAAAACAGGGACATCAACAGGCCTGCACCTGTGACAAATGAACAAAGACACATCGGCATGAGTATTCAGGTAGGACCACACATCTGCGGAGATGAGAGAGCATTCATAACCAGGAACTGTTGGCTGAAATGTGTTGACTGTTGAGGATGTGCAGGCCAGGCCTGTAACGTTACCTGTTACAACGGCTCACTTGTGGACACCTGCACCCAAACACAAATTAACACCTTCACGCAGGTAACACTGAATGCATGTGGTTCCCTTGGCAACAGGATGTATGCTATGCTGTATTCTGGCCCAGGCTACAGTAGGCTATTACAGGTATAGGCTTGACATATAAATATAATTAGTAGAACCAAGGTCGTTCCATAGAGAACACACAGACCTATTTAAGGTGTAAGGTGTCAAGAGAAGGCAACTAAGGGGTTCCGCTCTTGATTAAAAATGGGATAATCATCAATGGTCCGTATAGGGCTGATTGCTTCAGTTTAAGCCTGAGATCTTCGGACATGGAGTGACGTTAGAATATTCACGGTCGCACAACAGGCGTAATTTATACCAGAAGTTGTCCTGCAGGGGCGGCTATAGCTCCTTGTCCTTTTAAACGCAAGTCCTTGGTAGAATGGACATTCTAATCTATCCAATGGGGTGGGTATTTCGAGTTGTGTATCTGTTCTACAAAGTCTAACTATATGAGATGAACTTACCTGATGTTCTCTTCCTGGTGTGGTGGCCCTCTACCTGACCTCCAAGGATGCTGTCTTCATGGGAACACAATACTGCAGGCTTTTGTTTCCCGGAGGTTTGTTTTAGAGGGCGCAACGGGCTTAGAGTCAGAGTTTACGTCCTAAAAGGCACCCTATTCCCTATAAGAGTGCACTTCTTTTGGCCAGAGTCCTATTGACCCTGGACAAAAGTAGTGCACTATCGGGAATAGGGTGCCATTTGGGATGTAAACAGTGTGGCAGCTCCAGGTATAGAAGTTGCCCTCAGAAGCAGATCTGGGATCAGTTTACTATCCTCCAATCCTAACCTTACCCAAAAGGAGGAGGGAATGCAGATATAACCTTAGATCAGTGTCTAGGGCCAATGTCACCCTACCCCAGAGAGAAATTACATCTAGGTCTCTTCCCAGGCTTACTCAGCAGGTAGAGTTGCCAAGATAACCCTCCTGGTTTCGGCGTTGAATTTTCCACATTTGTCATTTATCCCCTCCGACTATAAAGTGAAGTTATTTCAGCTGATTTTTCGAATGCTTGAGTGAAATGAATAAATGTAATCGATGTAAGTAGCCCTGATGTCAAATTACTTTTATAATCACTTAAAATGAGTTTGTTTTTGTCATGGCAGACGGGAGAGGGCATACACTGGATTGACCTATTGCTGATCAGTGCCCCTCTATCATCTAAAAAAACTATCGGGGGCTTCTCATAGATGTATGTACATTTATTGGGGCTAGTACTACTACTTTCACAGATGAGGGAGTTTACAGTGTGATGTGCATGGAGAAGATTCCTGGTAAGCTGAAATAACCACCCCATGATTGAGCTTTCCTGCTTTCCTGTAGGCTACAATGCTATTGCCCTACTGTGGGCTGATCCAAAACATGCTGATGCTTCTGAATGGACTTTTGCTTCGCACTGCAGGGTTGATTAGTAACATAGTGTAAAACAAGGGTAAGGTTTATAGCTTAAAACCAGTGGTGTAAAGTAACTTAAGTAAAAAATACTTTGAAGTATTTGTACTTTACTTTACTATATATATTTTGGACAACTTTTACTCCATTACATTCCTAAACAGAAAATATATATTTCTACCATACATTTTCCCTGACATACAAAAGTACTTGTTACATTTCGAATGCTCAGGCAGATCAGCAATATGGTCAAATTCACGCACCTATCAATATAACGCATTGTCACCCCTGCTGCCACTGATCTGGTGGACTAAACACAAATACTGCATTTTGAAATTATGTCTGAGGCTTGGAGTGTGCCCCTGGCTGTCCATACTTGTACTTTTGTCATACTCTTTTACTCAGGTATGACAATCGAGTACTTTTTTCACCACTGTACCTAAGTACATTTTAAAATCAAATACTTTTAGACTTTTACTCAAGTAATATTTTACTGGATTACTTTTACATTTACTTGAGTCATTTTCTATTAAGGGCATCTTTACTTTTACTCAAGTATGACAATCTAGTACTTTTTCCAACACTGTTTATAACACAACATAAGTAAACCAATCACAGATGACTGTGTTGTTTGGGATGGTGACATTTTGAACTTCATATTACAAGACATTGTGAAGAGAATAAAGAGGGTTAGCCCAAGTGGGACGTGACTTTACCACCACACACTTTGGAGCGAAGCGGAAGCACACCGTCACCTGTGCCAATATGATTAATCCACCCGGTAGTGGCTCTACTAAATGTAACTATAGCAGGGTCGCTACCACAATAAACCTCTTTCTCTCCTACACTCTCTTGCTCCCCCTCCTCGTGCTTAATTGTCTCTAAAAATCCATATCCATTTACGGAGACAAAGCTGTGCCGTGACCCAGATTATTGTGTGTTAAAAAAAAGAGTATTTTCTGGACTGGGCACATCAAGACAGCGTATTGCCCGGGCTACGCCTGTATGACTGGTCTCTGGTTTGGCCTGGTTGTTGAGACTGCATGCAGGGGAAAAAGCATTCGAATCCGTTCATAGCCCCAAATATCTCAAATAAACCACCCCCTCTGTCCTCCTACTGCCATTCAGTGACTGGATGTTGTAGATGCGTGTGTTGCTGTCTCTTTCAGGCTTCCTTTGTAACAGAGATGTTAACAGAGCCGGGAATGAATGACTGAAGAATGAAAGCATGGTGAATCCTTGGTTTCAAGTGGAGTGAAATCTAGCTGAAAGGCGTGGTTTGCGGGTTTATAAATTAGTGAGTGCAAAAGTGACCTTGCCTGCATATTCCTAAAGGTTTGGAGTATAGTAAGATACCAGGGACTTAATTTATCAAAAGTGCACAAAACTACTCTAAACCTTGCGCGCGCCAGTATTCCCGCTAAGGATGGTATTTATATATATTTTTTTTAATTGATGGGAAAGTGTACATCTCCACGCTAATCTCAGACCATGCGTATGCACACCTAGTGGTTGATCAACTGTATTGCAAGCAAAACACGTTTTTTTTTGGGGGGGGGGGGTCGAGGTGTTTGATGCAGGGGAATTATAATAATGGTAGGCTCATAAAAGTATTCAAACCTAGGCCTAATGATAAAACATATGCATTTCCTGTTACAAAGATCATATAGCAGCAAGTCGCCTAATATGTTTATTTTACTTGTATTATATAGGCCTGAATCATAATTATATTGCAGGGCATGTCTCTCTCTTTCTGACATGACTGGTTTATACCCGCTACACAACAAATATTCATCTTCTATTTAGTCATCGTTATTAGTAAGTAGACCGTGGGCCTATGAGAGTCTTAGTAGGCTACAGTAGTGTTGTGCGATATGAGCGCAACATAATAACCTGTTTAATCTCAGACCCTATAACATGTATTGATCATGTATTGATAAGCAAAATATTGCACAACAATTCGTATTTTGTGTGGGCTGTAGGCAGCATTTACTTTTAAATTGTTCAATAGACAATCAGTCTCGCAGAATGCGCAGCCAGTGTTCGGCACTTGCTATAGGCGAAATTTTTAAACATAAAAAAAATAATATTTGCAAAATATTAAAACATTCTGCCCACACCTCTACAAAAATGTTATCAAAATTGCCATTGCGCTGTAGAAACTATCATAGCCCAGTTCCAATATATCATAATCCCGCAGCAAATTAGGGAGTTTTTGTTACCATAAAAGGTGAATTGAGGGGCGCTTTCCAGGCGGGTTTGTAGCGCTAGTTCATGACTTTTTCTACATTTTGTTACGTTACAGCCTTATTCTAAAATGGATTTAAAAGAAATCCTCAGTAATCTACACACAATACCCCATAATGATAAAGCGAAAACAAGTTAAGAAATGTTTGCAAACGTATTAAATATAAAAAACTGAAATAACTTATTTACTTAAGTATTCAGACCCTTTGTTATGAGACTCGAAATTGAGCTCAGGTGCGTCCTATTTCCGTTGATAATCCTTGAGATGTTTCCACAGTTTCATTGGGAGTCCACCTGTGGTCATTTCAATTGATTGGACATGAGGTGCTTCAACAAAGTACTGAGTAATGGGTCTGAATGCTTATGTAAATGTGATAATTCTGTTTTTTATTTAAAATACATTTGTAAAAAAAAATCTCAAAACCTGTTTTTGCTTTGTCATTATGGGGTATTGTGGGTAGATTGATGAGGGAAAAAACGATGTGATCCATTTTAGAATACGGCTGTAACGTTAACAACATGTGGAACAAGTGCAGGGGCCTGCATACTTTCCGAATGCACACGGTGTGTTTGATAAATCCCAATAATTTGTTGCACATGCAAATTGGTTGATAAATGAGGCCCCTGACTTGTTTGTAACATAATACATGTTGTGGTCCTATATGGCTCAGTTGGTTAAAGCAACGCTCGGATTGGGGTTTTCAAATCCCGGCGCCACCCATGCGTAAAATGTGTGCACCCTTGACTGTAAATCGCTTTGGATAATAAACGTCTGTATTATATTATTATATGTTCTGAAAATGAATGAAATAAAGGAAAACGGTGTGGAACGGAGAGGACAAAAGGGCTCTAGCACAGCATTGATTAGGCTACAAAATTGACTACAGAGTCCCGGATTCGGTTTGATAGTGAGAAACAGCATATCGGTTGGTGGTGGCTTATTCTTTGCACGGCGGGTGAATGTCGTCATCGCTCTGCGGCGCTGACAGTGTATCCCTCAACTCTTTATCATATCCAACACACGACTTGTTTTATTATCACGGATGCAGGGCTGTGCGCTGGGTGGCTTATTTTCACCTTCTAGCCCACCGGAGCCCTCTCCCCCCCTCTCCTACTCTCTCTCTCTCGTTGTGCTATAGCGTAGCACTGCGGTGCTGATAGTAGCTGACTTCGCGCCGATTTCTGCTGCAGCGCAGCACACGAAGCAGCGGTCTAAAAGGAGAGGAGAGGGGGAGGCGGAGAGATCGGGGGCTGTTTGTGCTAGCCCTTTTAAGACTTCGATCGAGAGTAAAAGCATTACAACTATTGTATGGGGTCGCTTTTCCCCTCTTTCGCGTATTTGTTTTTTGCTTAGCCTTGCAATCTTGGATGTGCGTATCCGCTTATTGATTAAACCATATGTCTCCGTGGCTGTCTCCACCAAATGGTGTTATTTGCAAAGCGAAGCCCCACTTTACGCAGCGAGTTGAGCTGCCCCCCCCCCACACACACACACAGACACGGAGAGAGGGGAGGGGGGTAATGCGGGTAGACGATAGCCGAGTACCCGCTGTTCGTGGCGATACCTGTCAAGCTCTAGAATGGCTGACTAGTCTCCTCTTTCACATCATGCCCGTAGAGGTTACCTCGTGCGCTGTTTAGTCAGTTTGAAGTATTCTGTCATATTTGTGTGTGTGTGTGTGTGTGTGTGTGTGTGTGTGTGTGTGTGTGTGTGTGTGTGTGTGTGTGTGTGTGTGTGTGTGTGTGTGTGTGTGTGTGTGTGTGTGTGTGTGTGTGTGTGTGTGTGTGCGTGTGTGTGCGCGCAGACTGACGGGCGTTCAATATCACACCTCTAGAGAGAAATTAACCCTCGTCCACCTTGTAAACTTCCCGAACGACCCTGGTCCAGTTTCACTCTTGTTACAATTACGACACACACACACTGTTCTTTGGAGAATGTGCTGCTACAGAGGTTACCCTAGATATCAGAGGGAGCGCTTGATATTTGATGACATGTCAGGAAAAAAAATCTGTTTAACCTCTGTGTGATCCAGCTCTGTTCATGTCACGCGCATCCTCACGCCTCTTGGCTGAAGACACGGTCGGTAGGTCATAGCTATGTTCCCCTCCCAGATATACCTGCGTCGTGAGGAAAAATAAATAACATAACAAAAAAAATAAGTAAATTACTCTCTTTAGTACTAGGCTTAACATACAGCGGAGCTGCGTATAGACCTGCTTGCTTGGTGTCACACTTTTGCCCCCAGCCCCAGTCAACACACCTGACTCCAATAATCAACAAATCATGATTTCCAGTTTCTAATGCAATTAGTTTTAAAGGATCGAGAAAAAGTTTGGCACAACACTGACCCCTGCGGCCTGGCTTTTTCATCCCTGCTCTAGTACCGGACAGCTCCACCCACACCTTCTGTATGTCAGCACTGGACAGCGATAGTCTGTTGGCCTATTTCAGCACTCGACCGCGCCTAGACCTCTCCATTTTACTACTTTACTCGCCTTTCTACTCGTGTGAACTAAAGTATCTGACTAAATAATGGCTGCTCTTGCAATCTATTATGTTACAGGAATGCGACCAGACAAGTTGGTGTCACTTATAGCCTAGGTCTACTCAGTGTGTCGATTGTCGAGGACGCGTTTAGGGCACTGAGTTATAGCATTCAGTTCACTCTGCCGGTCTCGAACACTTGTTCGAACTTCTCTGACTGACTCAACTCTCCCAGGTCTCATTGTCTCCGTAAGACACGTCACTGAGAATCAGGGGAACATCTCAGCAAAGTTTATTCTCGAAACATATTGATCACTTTGTGTTATCCAACTCCAGTCCTCGAGTATCCCCAACAAACTATTAGCCTAAAATAAACAGTATAGTCTACTATACGTTTAGGGGCATCCGTGTTCCTAATGTTAATGGGCACACCCCCGGAAACTGCATAGCTTGCGAAATCTGTATTTTTCTTTCTATCCATAGTGTAAAGAAAATGGCTAGCCTACTGGATGGCACATGCACAATACTATTCACCCAGGAATCAACTCATTGGTGACGTGGCCGTAGAGATCAAGAGCAAACACGTATTTGATTACTTTGATGTGACGTGTTCCACTTTTTTAAAATGGGGCTAAATCATTCTGGTCTCGGTGTGTCGGTTGTCTCTTTCTCTCCCCAGGTGTTTGTAAACAATCTGTGAATAGGGGACCCGGGTGCCGAAAATAAACCGGCGTGTGTGAACTAGATTCCTTTGTACTGTATACGTCAAATGTGTGTCGTGCGCACTCCGACAGACTTACTCGCGCGCATGCTCGTGCCGGAAGGGATCTCACCTTTCTCCCGTCGGCAGTTTTATTTATCACCAGTACTCTGTGGAGGCATTGACCACTGGGAAACCTTTCATTCCCAGGCCGTATTGGTCTGTCTGTGGCCGATTTAAATGCTGCTTCTGCTGCGGATTGCCATTTCTGTGTTGTTCTTCAGTAAATGTAATGGGAAACGCTTGTGACAGAGTCGCCTATTTGGAGGCTTGTTGACATTGCGTGAAAAACACGATCTCAAATTTCCTTGGGCATACAAATGTTGCACTCCACTCCTTTTACACCACCTTGCCGTTTTTCTGCTAAGGTTTCTGTTTGGCTGGATCCTATTTGCGATTCTGTCCCTCTACCGCCCCCTCCTCCTCTTCTACCTCTAAATATAGATAGAAAGAGGGGAGATGGGCTGCATCTTTCCTCCTCTTCCCCATACTGACACGCACACCTCCCCCGGTGGTTTTCGCTGGACGTTACTGCACCTCCGTTGCACATTCCCATGCAGCAGAGTGCTTTGCAGAAGCAACCGGCCACCGTGTGCATCAAAACCGCCCGTGGTTCTTTTATTTTACCGATGTGCGTGCTGCCCGCCCTCAGCGGCCGGTTACTTGGCTTCCCTTACACCGCGCTGGCTGGTTTGCAGCGTGTACCCCAGCCACATTGTTTTCGCCCTTGTCGTCGTCGATTGTACCTGCTCGGAGTGTTTCGTGTGAATTGCATCCACTGCGGTGGCAGTGGGGCCCCTCCGCGGGGAGAGATGCGACAAACGTCGGCGGAACTGAAAGCTTTCAGCGCCGGTGTTCTCATATAGGGCCCAATCAAGGGGGCTTTTGAAAAAAAAAAATCGAATTTGAGGGAGAACTAAATAATTTAACAGTTCTTTTTTACATGCATGGTAGGTAATCTACCTACTGGTCACATTATGTGTAACCTGTTTTTGAAGTAATCTAATAAAACAATAAAAATATATATTTACTGGCAAAATGCAGACCATTGACTGTATGTAGGTTTATGTTTGAGGTAGGAATCATATAGGGTTTTGGCCCTGTGTTTCCCATAACAATATTCTGTTGTATAGAGAACAGGCTTTGGTGCTGCACCACAAAACCTAGATTTTTTTCACCTCCAGAATTGAGTAGCGGCAGGGACCACCTCCTATAGCCTTTCTGTCACACACACACACACACACACACACACACACACACACACACACACACACACACACACACACACACACACACACACACACACACACACACACACACACACACTTTCTCTCTGTGTCAATCCTTGCATCATCTAAATTTGTACCTCCCCTTATGTACATCCTGTTCCTCAGTGTCCTTTCAGTTCATAGAGGACTGTCCCCATTCAAATACTTTGAACATGCATACTTCCATCCTTCTTTCAGTTAGTCAGGGACTGGCCCTGTTCAAATATTTAACATTTGTATCCTTCCATCCATCCTTCAGTAAGTCAGTATCTGGCCCCGTTCAAAAACTCTAAACATGCATCCTTTCTTCCTTCGTTCAGTTAGTCAGGGACTGGCTCCATTCTTAAACTTTAAACATGCACCCTTCTGTCATCCAATCATGCACATCAGTAATAACCTCAAGAAACAGCTGAAAGGAAGGAGGCAGTCTGAAAGTATTGGAACCGTGCCCTGGAGTCAATGTCATGATAGCCGCGCTAGCCCACTGAGCTAAAGACTTGGCGTTTGCCTCTGGGAGCGAACACGAGTCTCCAAGTCCCAGGCAAGGTGACTTGTGTCACTAGAGTTCAGTTTGGCAAAATACCACCACTCCATTCACCTGATAGGGGACAGACAGAGGAGAGCAGAGAGCCACGGGGTGCTGCAGTGCAGATGGATCTTCCCACTGAGCACACACTGGATGAATCAAAGTTGTTTGAACGTCATTTGTCAATTAATTCATTGTGACGTGGAATTAATGTGAAACATACATTGGATTTGAAAAAAGTCATCAACCAGTACTGTTTTCATCTAATTTCAACCAGTGTTGTAAACATTGAAATGAAGGTCAACTTCAACTTAAATACATTGACTTAACTTGACAAACAGGTTGTTACATCAATCTAATATCAACATAATTAGAACTGTATACGTTGAAATTGCGCTGAAAATTCCACATAGAAATATATTCAATATTTTGGGTGGTTGAAATAATGTTGAATTTCATATTTGATAAGACATATGTTATTTGACCTTGTTTCAATGTTGATAGTAAAATGCTATGTTTGAATCAACGTCATTGTTTCAATATTATGCCATCAGCCAAAATAGAGGTGTATTGAAATAAAACGTGAAGCCGCAGTCCAACGATTCCTGCCCGAACAGTGACTCCTACTGGAGCATGAGGGGTAAATGCATTTCAGTGAGAACAAGTATACCATCTGAATGCCTACCTCTATGAACCCTACTTAGCTTTGGCAACAAGCTGTGTTTGATTCAGCTGAGGTATCATGTTAACACATCTAGACATTGATTAGCTTCCATACTTACTTGCGTAGACGACCTAAATAACATTGAATGGTTGAAAGTAACTCCTCTAACCTTTCTGACACAAGCTGTATGTGAAAGTAAACTGGACTGAGGTTGGGTTTACGTCATTTAAATACAAGTCTATGTATTTCAGTTGACATTTTACCAACCATTTCAACGTTTACAACACTTGTTGAAACGAGATGAAAACAGCACCGGTTGATGACTTTTTAAAAAAATCGAATGTATTTTCCATGTTGATTCGATATCACAATTCGTTGACACATTACGTTGGAACAATGTTGATTCAACAAGTGTGTGCTCAGTGGGTTGGCTCTGGTCACTTTATGTGCTTAAACAGCTGATTTATGATCAGATCTAACCAGAACCAGTTAGAGCAAAAAAGTATTATAAGTGGCCCGGGATCAGTTGAGGTATTAATGTAAAGCATAAAAGATAAGCTACAATAAGTTGTTACAAAAGGATTTCAGGTGAAGGGTCAAGCCAGTCATACAGGCTAGCTAAGGTATAGTGCTAGAGTTATAGCTTGTTAGAGAAACACTCAAACAACCTCTGAATTAACTTGTAGTGTTTGACCTGATAAAAAAATACCTCAGACAGCAACATTTGTCACATAAAAGGCAGTTTGGGTGTTTTTAATGTGTGCAAATGTTTTGTTTTTGTTCCTTCTATACTGCCTTTAATTCTATTCATAGGAACCATTATAGAGATTGTTTTTCAATGAAAAGCACATTATCAATTCAATGTATTATTATCGAAAGGAGAGGTAGCAGGCAGGGCGTGTGTTCATGTGACACATGGCTTGTGTCCCGCTGGTCTACATCCTCTGGGGGAAGGGGTAGAGGTAGGGTTGGGAGGGTGCCTTACCTGTTGACCCTGAGGGAACACTCTTTCCCCTTGTGTAAAAATGGCTAATTTGGGTGAAAAAACCCAACACTTAAACACCCCTTTTCTTTCTCCTCTTTCTCTTCTCTCTTCCTCTCCCCTCCTCCACTTCCCTTCCCTTCCCCTCTTTCTCTCCCCTCTTCCGAACCAGTCTTCCCCTCTACCACTCAGTTCCCCATTTTCCCCCTCTTCCATTCTTTCCCTCCTCTCCTCCACATCCCTCTTGCTCTCCTCTCCTCCCCTTT